>NC_140584.1:242902383-242929883 GCF_964204655.1 Triturus cristatus | reverse complement strand
GCTCCTTCTCCCATGCCTGCTGGACTTTGTCTGCAGGATGCAGGTTTTGAACTGAAGAGCGCAGCGGAGTTCTTACTGTGCCTTTCCGGTTTCAGCACAATCAAAGTTTTGTGTTTGGAATTGTCCTTGACATTCTTGCGTCCCACAATGGGGTGGACACAGTGTGCTGGAAACCATGACATCATTATCATTGACACAGACTTAAATAAATCACCTGCGTCTTGGCCTCTTTCTGCTTATTCAAGGATTCCTCCTCCCAAGGAAGAAAGTGCTCTTTATTTTCGCAGAACCTTTCTCTCCGAGGGTGGCTGGAAATTGCAAACTTTTACAAGTGTTTTCAAAATAAATACACTGCGTGGCATTGAAAGAGACAGCTCACGTTTTGTCAGATCTGGTAAGGACAAGGTTAGGTGCTCAGCCGAGTGCAAAGAATCTTGGGAGCAGTTCAAACAGAATATGTTCTGACTGCATGCCTGCAGATTTTTTTTGTGTCTGCCCTTGTACACTTTTTTTTTAAGACAACCATGCGAAATGGATTACAAAATAAATGTGTTACTTTATAGGCCTGTGGGCGGAAATTGGAATCTCGGCCTGTTCTTCTGCATTCAGCCCAGTGGCATCGCGAGGGTTCAGTGGGCCTAAATTAGGAAGGAAAGTCTGGAGGCAAGGAAAAAGTGGTCCTGTGCCCGCTTGTGGGATAGAGAGGGGCATTCATAATTAGGGTACAGGAGCCCTCACGCCCGCTGCTCTGATGCTGCTTCACTGCAGATAGCTGCATCACGGATTCTGTCTCATTTGTGTGTGAACAAGGTAGGGGCGTACATAGTGATTATACTCAGTGCTTAATTTGAGCCTGTGGTTTCTGGTGTTCAGCACAAATGTATGTCGTCATCCCGCAGTCTTTTTCCCACGCAGGGAATTACAACGCGGTTGTTACAACGACCACGTTGTGATTCCGCATACCATTACTCCGCAAGTCGGAACAATGACTTGCGGGGGGGAGGGGAGTGGGTGGGTGGCGCTGGATGTTGGAATAGTATAATTTACTATTCCAACTCCAGTCTGTGCGGACACTAGGGAAGGTGTTGGATTTTAAATCCAACACCTTCCCCCCCTCCGCAAGTTGTTGTTCCGACTTGCGGAGTAATGGTATGTGCAATCACAACGCGGTCGTTGTAACAACCGCGTTGTGATTCCCTGCAGGGAAAAAGTTTTGTGGTAAACATTGTTTACCGTTCAGCACTGGCACTTGGTAATCAACACTTGCGCTTTACATGAGCACCAGTTAAAGACACATTAATTCATGGTAGGCACAGGGAGATTGAGTGATTTGGCCAAAATCATAGAATGTTGAGACTTGACCCTGGTTCTGCAGCTCCGAAGTCTGGATCTCTGGCCATTATGCCGCATCCTCTCCCAACTTTCATGGTTATTAGTTGGTTCTGTTTTAGGCAGCGCTAACAGGAGAAATGGGCTGGTGCAAGCTGGCTCCTGGCAAAAGTGCGGGCACTTATTTTTTTCCGCAAATTAACCACTGATTATACTATGAGTGTTAAAGAGACAAGTTACATTGTGCCTGATCAATTTGGTCTCTTGTTTCGAGTGACTGACAGGCTGAATAGAAGTACATTTTTATGGGACATTTAAATTGTAGAAATTGAGACATTATACAGTCAAGTGGAGGCATTTTTAGCGAGCATAGTTCATCCAAAATTCTGAAAGAAGAGATACTCAGCTCGTTGGCACGTAAAACAAACACATCTTACCGGAACTTCAGCTCAGGTTTGGTGCAATGTTCATGTTGATAGCTGTACATCACAATCATGGCCAGTCCTATGACCGGGCTTCTCTATCATGAGCTTCCTTTTAACTGTGCTGAATTCTGGACTGTAGATTCCTGCATTGTATCTGAAAGGATGAGGCCTCTTTATCTGTGGTGACTTAAGTGTGCGACATTGCTAGGGTCTAGTATTTGACAAAGAAGGTAGTAGGAGATTATCGGAAACATGAGAAAAACAGATCTATCCAAACCTGGCATTCTACGATGAGGTGTAGAATTGGTGTCATCCTTCTAGGACAATCTTAACTTTGACATTATTTTACACTCAATGTGATGGAGCAGTCTGCTACAGGGTCATCCTGGCCTACAGCTTTCCGATGTTCATATGCGTGTTTTCCAGCAATCCAGTTCATTGCCATGAGCTATTGTGAAGGTACACAATCGAGCAGTTCATACCATGTGGTTAACTTCACAATGCCACTGATCACTGCTGTTGCCTTAAACTGGCAAAAGCAACTCCCCAAACAGTGTGGGTGGGCCAATGCATTGCTTTGGCCGCAAGTCTGAAATATTTTTATATCCTATATGACCCTAAATATTATTCTAACAAATTGTTTAAGCTTTTTCCAATGAGTTATTATGAATCTTCTGTGAGTCTGTGCTGGATGTTGTATCTTACGACGACCTAGGGTTGTGACTTCATTTGCTATGAGAATCTACTACCACATTTGCCCCATCCTTTGTTGTTCACTGCTCTAAAAATGCACCATAGCTCTGTGTTTAAAATGCACTTCCAATCCTATCTGTTTGTCTACAGAGATTGTGGTAACAAGAAGCTACATTCAAGAATCATCACATTCCCGTACTTATAGTGGGTAACTCAACACAGAAATTATTCATTTTGGTGGCAAATCTCCACTTAAACTTCTCCTTTCTTCAACACATGTCAGCTACAATGAGGAAGGAAGTCCAGCAGAGATCTCCAACATTACCAGTATCAAGCAAAACAAAAAAAGAAAACAAGCTGTGTATTGCTTCCCCTCACTTACAGTAACCTTATGATACGCGTGACTCTTTAGTACAAGAAATCACATGAGATGAGCAAAGGAAGAAGCACACACAATAGCGACATTTATAGTCCAGAGCAGACTTCAGAAGTACCTTGGCCTGATCCGAGAGGCGTTTTAAATTGCTGGCCGTCTTCCCTTTTTCATCTGAAATCAAGTGAAATTTGTGTATAAATGAAATATCTGTGGATACAAAATGCTTTTTTTAAAGTTAGGAAGAAGGTGATCCCCCAGAATGATGGGGATCTCTCCAAGTCCCTGTGCATCTAACTTAATTTTAAAACTCTACCATTTTTGACCAGTCAGCTTATGCGATGCAAGCAAACACGTAAAGCTAAACGCATAACTGATGTTTCTTGTAACTCCTGAGGGTAGAGTGAGGCAAACAGGTTCCCAAGCATACTGAAAGAACTTTAATAGGAGAGCTAAGCTTTACCTCGCTTATCTTTAGCCAGACAGGCCTTCCCCAGCTGTTACATACAAAGTACATTCAGGCGAAGGAACTAAAGAGTGTCTGTGAGCTCTGCGGCCTCACAAACAAGAGATGGGATGTGTAAGCACAGCCCAGGCCTCTCCTGTGTTTACCATCACTTCCAGGAACAGGCCGGCGCTTCACAGGTACAAATAGCTCTGTCGCACTTCACTGCCTCCTGCAAAGAGAAAGTGTTTCTAATACTCCCTGGACCTGCTTCCGTGAAGCCTTTAAGTTGTCAGGAGCTAACACCTCTGCCAGTGACTGTTTGCGTGCCACAGGGTTGAAGGTAAATGTCTTCTTGTGTGCATCGCACAATTGGGTTCATTCAGATGGCCGAACAAAGCCATTTCATGGAGGCTTACAAGACCTTCCTTTGTTACTTTACCAAGAATGCATTCTTGTTGTTGCCGTTTTCTTGGTTGTTAACGTTTAGTGTGGTTTGCAAACGTTTGTTTATTTTTTTCTTTCTTTTTTTGTAGATGACATCAAGGATGATTATGACACCTTGGGGCCAGAAGCCACCCTCCAGCCACCTGTAAACAATGGCACTGGTAAGGGACATTTCCTGTCTCCAGCCGAGGTCAGCTTCATGACCCCGAGCTCCTTTGTGAAATAATTTCATGTTTGGTTGTGCATGCTAGGAAACCTAAATGGTTAATACACTTGTGCTTCTGGCAATTTGTGATTTTAGCATCGTTTATAATAATTACAAATAAATGGCTGAATTGACTCAGGTGCTTTCTGTAAGGTAGTAACTGTTTTAAGAAGACAGTTCAAATTTGAGAGTAAAAAAAAAAGTACTGTTCTTTCTTTAAAGTAGAATGCTGTACTTTCTTGGATTTGTTGTTCTCTTCAGCAGTCTTATTCCTACTTTTCCTTTCTCTTGTTGCCCCACTTACATTTTGCCCAGATGTTTCATTTTTCAGAATACAATGTGAGTACCTTAATCTTTAGATATGTACTTTCCTTTTATCATCACCACCAGTGTAATTCCATCTGTGGTGTTTATGTTGTGTTTGCAGTTCAAATGTATGCACGTATTGACTGCTTTTCGCTGTAGCAGAGCAGCCAAGGCAGTAAGCATTTATTGTGTACATTTCTAATGTCTTGATTATTAGGTGGCACCACTGTGAATCACATGGCACATAGGCTTAACTGTATACTACAGATTTAGTATATTTTTTAATGAAAAGTTTAGGGAGTAGATCAATAGAGTGATGCCGTTGGTATCCAGCAGGTTAACCAATAACTACTTTTGCTACTCTTAGAGCTTCTGAGAATCTCATTTTAATGTTAGTTTGTGATTTATTGACTAAAGTTTAGAAGAAATACATTTATTCCCAATTGTAATGTGTCCCTTTCAATGGAGGCAGTTATAAAGATATACAGTCTTCTTTTACTTTGCAAGACATCTGCTAACTTACAGAGTGAGGCAGCCATCTTGGATCTAGAGGCCAATAGACCAATACGCAACAGTTTGTAATTTGGTGCCATACTTAAAGGTTTTGCTACCCATCACAAAAATACTTACGTACGCCCCAGGATTGTAGCCAAGCTACAACATTATATCAGCCCTTACTTCTCGGGTGTCCCCATCTTTACCCCTTGAGCCAGCAGAAATCACTTGACCCAGCAGGTCATTCCCTTCATCTATGAAGATAACATGATACGGAATATACAGTGATTTTGATATGGTCACAGCAGGCTCTGCGCATAATAAGAACACTTAAAAAATGTGATTGTGTTGCAGTATTTTCCCTGAAAATATGGACTTGTTGTTCTCGCCATGTAATTCATAATCTGCTGTATAATTTGCAGATTTCAACAAAAAACATTTCTAGCTCAAATGGTCAAAAGCCATTAAAATTGCCGAACACTGGGTGCAATGCAGCACCAGGCTTTTTCAGAACATTAAGTTTGTAACCTTCAACGGTTGATTTCTATATTGATCTGTAATCAGCTGTTTAGGGCTAGAAGAATATTGCACAGATACAGTACTATAATTGACTGTGGCAAAGGCTTTTAGGGATAGGAGCAGGAGCGGCCCGTGCAGGTATGAGTGGAGGGGCCATGTGGGGGTGGGGGGATTTTGACAGACGACGAGGGAAAATAAATTATTTATTTAATTTTCCCTTGTGGTCGTCTGTCAAATCCCCCCGCCCCCAACCCGGCCCACCACTCTTACCTGCACGGGCCGCTCCTGGATAGGAGGAAACAAAAACCTTTAAGTACTTAAAAGTAAGTTACAGAGGGTGGATACTTTAATTTCCTTGTCATTATTTTTTTGTTTCACTAGCAACACAAATTCATGTCCACGTCACATACACTACCTCAAAGCTGAAGTTGGAGGTCTCTCAGAGTTTAGAAGTATTACAGTTATGTTGCATTTCTTTTGAACAACTGCTGTGTTCATTCCTAAAGAAATTAACAGTAACACATGTACACATTAAATATGCAGGGCATTTTAATCTTACGCAAAACTGTTTTTTATAGAAAGACATGCCGCAAAATTGCTGCGTGTTTTGCATTTCCTTGCCACATAGTTTAGTCAATCCGATGTGGTCCACCATTGCCACATTGTTCCAGTAGACTCACTTATAGCTTATGCTTGAACTTTTCAGTTGAACAATTTTAAAGTTCTACTTTGCTTTTACAAAAAGCACTTTACAGATAGTCCCTGAACTTGGCCATTTGTGCTCAAAAGCACTAGCGATGTTTCCTTCTAGTTCATGATGAAAGACTGGGTTGGCCATGCTTCATTTAAATGTGAGGATGCCAGGTGCAGCAAAGTGGACAGGATGTGTCCGGCTGTTCTCCATCTCTGTGGTACTGTAATGTTAACGGTCCCTGAGTCAGCTTCAAGAAAACCCTGTTTATGCCTGCTTAAAAGTGGTTGTCATGTGATATCATTTTTTTATTGCTATTTCTGAATATATTAGAGACGTACCAACTAGGCCATTAAAGTAGGTTTAATCTACAAGTGGTTTAAGATTCATTTGTCATCGAAATTAATTGGAAAGCCCATGGTTTGATTTGTTGCCATTTTTGGCAGGCGAACATAGCACCTGCCAAGTACCCCTTTCATATCAGTATTAACAGTGTGTTGTGGCACTGATTGAAATGGTGCAACTGGCCCTGCCTTCACTGCATCCTTTGTACGCCAGACCACAACTACTCTAAGAGTACAATTGCAGCAATCTGTGTGAGTGATGAGTTGTGTCCTCATGTTCAGCTTGCTTTCCTTTGTAGTCAAGAATAACAACTGCACGACTGACTTTGAGGACTACTTTGTCAAAAGGAAAATGGAGGACGGGGACAGCCACGGGGTTAGCATTGCAGAGTACCTGCAGCGCAGCGACACCGCCATCATCTACCCAGAAGCCCCCGAAGAGCTATGTCGCCTTGGCACGCCAGAGGCCAACGGGCAGGAAGAAAATGGTAAGGTTGTAATTCATTTTTAGCCACCGCCCTGACCCCTTGCAGCTGTTGCAATTATAAATGCACTACGCGCCTGGGTGTTTACCTTCGCATTTCAAGAACAGCTGCACAGGCATGGAATTCCACGGGCAAACTTTCCAATAATCTCCGCGAGTTGAGCCTGCGAGTTCCTCACATTTTCTGCCACACTTACAGGACGCCTAAAAAATGTGCGCGTTACAATTTTCCTGTCAGCATATGGGTGTTTCTCTCCCAAAAGTGAGCACAGCAAGATTCAAACTTGATGTTCAAACAGAACTGAACTTGTCATGACTTCAGCTGTTGACTGCGGCAATTTACATTAGCGTTCATACCATCGTATACATAGTAAAACACATCCACACAAATTATAAGGCCATTAACACACTACCCTGAAGATCTTGGTGAGGGGAAAAATAGCATAATCTGTCTTAACTCTTGGAGAGTGGCACAGATGCATTTTCCAAAAGAGTATCCGGTGAGTCGCGTACGTCTGTCCGGGTTATGGTAGGGATGGTGTGTGGGGAGGGAGAGCACTCTGAGAAGATGGCACTCTAGGGTAACAGATTGCACTGATTCCTGTCATGCCGTGCTGGGCAGTAAGCCCATTAGCCGCCATTGATTCTCTGACCTTTGGCCTGAGCTCCTCTTTCCTGTCTCCTGGCTACAGACCTGCCACCTGGAACTCCAGATGCTTTTGCCCAACTGCTGACCTGCCCCTACTGCGACCGGGGCTACAAGCGCTTGACATCACTCAAGGAGCACATCAAGTACCGCCACGAGAAGAACGAGGAGAACTTCGCCTGCCCCCTCTGCAGCTACTCGTTCGCCTACCGCACCCAGCTCGAGCGGCATATGGTGACACACAAGCCGGGAAGAGATCAGGTGGGGGGCTCGCTTTAAGTGATTTCTGCCTAGAATAACCCCGTAGAGAAACTATATTGCTTTGATTGGCAATCATTATTAATTTTTCATGGCATTTTGAAGATGCAGATCTTTTAATGGTAATAGCTTTAATTGAGGTCTAAATGATTTTTTGATGGTCTCTCCTAATATGATTTAATAGTCTTATGTTCACGATCGAGTGAGTGTGTTAATTTCTAATTGGGAAATTTTATTTGCACTTTAACTTGACTAAGGTTTTCGTTTTTCATGTTACTCAAAAATGGTTGTTCTAATTGTACAGTATTCAACATCCCATCAAATTTAATAGCATTTTCAACTAATTTTGCACATGTGATTTCTAAGTCACTGCAAAGGCGTTTCCCATTTATTTTCCTATGAGCTGTTTGCCACGCTTAGATGACAGAACCGATTTTCTTAAGTATATGTATGTATGGCTTACAGTATCTCTAACTTTATATTAATAGGATATAGCATGCCACAGAGGAGTCCTGTGATCATAAACATTCACAAGCCATCCATTCATGGTCCTTTATTAGTTCACACACCTCATCAATAACTTGACAACTGTGAATACGTATCTCTTGCACAAGTATTCTTTTCACATATATCCTGTCGTACACTTAGCAATATCCAGAAGTGATGACGTAGAAATAAATGCATGACCCCGAAAAAAACCACAGAGGACTGAGAGTGACGTCACAGCAAAGGTAACCCGAAGGCCAAGAACAGTACTATATCGCTTTCACGTAGTACAGGAAAAGAGAACAGAAAATGGCGGGAGTAAACACCTGCCAGGCTCATCGATGGGTACATTGCCTTTATAGCGTGCATCCAGTAAGAGAATTTTTGCATTAATTCTGCATCTCGAGATGATGCTTTAATGGCAAGGTACCAGCCTGGCGGGTGCTGGCTGCCGCCATTTTCCATCTGTTCTCCTTTTCCTGTACTACTTGAGAGCGATATAGTACTGTTCATGGCCTTTGGGTTAGGTTTGCTGTGACGTCACTCTCACTCCACTGTGTTTGTCTCAGGTCTTTCACTATCACGCCCTTTGATTTTGTATATCCTGTCAATATAACTGAGCGTGTACACTTATAAGTGTGAAAAACACCACGCAGACGGGCAAAGCGGTACAGCACTAACATTCCCAAAAATATGTAATAGCATTTTGATTATGGAAATTAATCTATCATGTGTGGCTGTTAGTCACAGTCATTTTGGGATGTCTTGAGTGATATGTGCTCAAACCAGGGCTCTGTACTTCATTTAAAAAAATTAAAAGAACTGTACTTCATTTAAAAAAATTAAAAACAAATCTTATTTTCTACAGTTTTCTAGTTTTATATGCAAGTATCCCAACACACAAACAACCTATCAGAAAGCAGCATCTTTTCCTTGAAATGGAGGCAGCTGCCTGCATACACTTCCACCGTCCTCGCTTGAAATTGACATGCAAGAGTGCGGTGATGCTGGCGCATTATGAATGGGAGCTTTGGTGTTGAAAAGTCCCCCTCATTTGCTCATGGCATTTACAATTAGTAAATTAAAATGATTGTATCATATTAACAGTGGCACAACTAAAGTTTATGGTCGTCTCTGAGGGCCGTGGGGGGAGAGAAAGCAGCTGTTGCTGTTTGTTTATGCAACTCAGCAACATATGAGCGCCGGTCCCTCAATGGCGCTCGGCGGGCTGGGCTCGGCGTGATCTTTGAAGGTTGCTGCTGTTTGAACAAACCTCCCTGTGTCCTGTGTGACACCATCTGTCTCACCAGGAATGTGGGAAGATTCGGCACACCCTAACAGTTGTCACACCGTTTCTCCGCTGTCTTTCTCGGAGAGGCTTTTGAGCCACTGCTGGTGACCCCTACCTTTCGGCAAAGGGTTGTGGTTTGCGCGTGCAAAATTCACATTTCAGTTGTTTTAAGAAAAACTAAGCAACTGCGTCGTTTGTGGCACCGCCAGGAGAATGCGTGCTTCTCTAAGCCTTGCATCGCCCCGCTTTGTGTCCCATCTTTCTATCGTGTGTGTCAGCAACAGAACTTCCTCTGAACAGATTGATATGAAAGTATGAAGGGGCTTATTTACAAGCCTCTTGCGCCACTTTTGCGTCATTTTTAACAAGGGAAAAGTGACGCAAAAGTGGCGCAAGTGGCTTGTAAATCTGCCCCGAAGTTGTTAAGGTATCACATGAAATGTGCAGTTTCCATTGTGTGTGCGTCTGAGTTCATTTAAAATTTCACCCTGAGTGGCCCTTTTACAGAGACTTGGCTTATTGAAGCAACACGTGCCATTGCTGGAGGAAAAAAAAATTGGATCTCATTCTGATTGTTCTGTTCTTGCATAATTTGTGAAATTATATCTCCAAGCCCTACCTGCAATTAGATACGCAAATTTGACAAACATTTTTTGGGTAATTTGTGAAGATTCCCAGGGATGGCATTTGCTGACAGGTGATTAGTTGATGTCACTGCAGTGTCACGTTATCGTCTGCAATATTGCCCATCAGAGTTCTGGTAGATCACAGGTTCAAAATCCCATCTCCGCCTTTCATCTTTTTGAGGATGTAAAATGAGTAACATTGAGATGGGTTAAAATAATGTCTACTGCCCAAGCATCCGCAATACGGTTGAGGTGTGCACGATCCATTATTATGATTTTTTTTAATACGAGAAAAACTCTGGGGCATATTTACTAAAACGTCACACACCGCAGTGCAGCAAGCAAAGTTGCTGAGCTTTATGAACAGGAGAAAGCTGAGCAGCACCATATCTACTAAGCTACTGTGCTCTTTAGCTCTCTAGGGGGCATATTATCAAGGACGGCGTTAAAAATTATCGCCGGTTTAGCGGCAGAAAACTGCGATAATGGGCTTGATAATATGCCGCAGAGAATTCCAATAGAAGCCCATGTTGACACCAGAACATGGGCTTCTATGGGAATTCTCAAGGGCATATTATCAATCCCATTATCGCCGCTTTAGCGGCCGTTTTCTGCCACTAAAGCGGCAATAATTTTAACGCCGTTTCTTGATAATATGCCCCTAAATGAGCTGATGTATTTGAGGCTGCAAAGCGCCAATGCAGGCACCCTTTCAACATGGCAGCAGCGGCTGGTGCAGGTAAGAGCGGTGAGCCGGGTCGGCAGACAACGGAATAGGGAAAATGAAATACTAAAATAAATAAAACCACTTACCTTGTGCTCACCGCATCACTGACTCGCAATGGATCACATTACCCGCACTTTGATTTTCATTGGCAATTGTGAATTGTAATAAACATTTGTGCATCATGAACCGGTACTTTTCATTCACAAAGTCAGCTGGCTTGGCGAATCCAAAGTCTTGTCTACTTCAGGCATAAAGATTTTTTTTCCCGAACATAGAAATGGATGCTCATCCTTGAAGAATAATGTTTCATTGAAGCAAATGTAAACTTCCAAGTAGAAAACATGGATAGCATTTTGGTTTGTGGTTTTCATGTATTAAGCTTTAATATTGGACCTACTTATGTTATTATCTAGGGGAACACTTTGAGTCTTGTAGACATCATATGGCTTTTCCTTTCTAACTAAAAGATCAGTCCTGTTTGCATAAGTTCACGTCGAAACTTCTCTTGTCTTATAGCACCAAATGCTGACCCAAGCAGTGAGCAACCGGAAGTTCAAATGCACGGAGTGTGGCAAAGCCTTCAAATACAAGCACCATCTGAAAGAACACCTGCGGATTCACAGTGGTGAGTTACTGATGAACTTTATCGAAGGGTTACTTTGAGTGCCTCTGTCACTGATATCCACCCCACCCCATCAAAGACAGTAAATAACATTCCAAAACCCAATTTGTTCTATTGGTTAGAGAATAACTTCTCAGACCGTATTCATTATCAAATACATACATTTAAAACACTACACATAGGGACAGTTATTTACAAATTTGTACAAATTTTTTTGCACCCAATTCATAGTAAGCTAAACATCAACTTACCTACCATCCGGTTCCTCCTTGTGCATCAAAGCATTTTTGCAAACTCTTTGTTAACCTCCTCAACCGATAGACCGGGCACCCTTACCCCTTCCAGGCCTGAGAACAAGCCCCACCTCAAAAAGAAGCCTCATATGTGAGAAACTTCCAACCCTGGGAGCTAAAGAGATCCAATTTTATCGAAAACCAGGTTCTATTCCATATGTTAGAGGAACAATTCCCCAGAGAATCACCCCTGAGGTATCCCTAGCACCTGCTGGAGAGATGTGATAAATTGGCTCCCTGGTGCAGCCCGCATCCTCCACCACCCAAAACACCACTAAAGTTTGAGCAACCACCAGGAATGAAAGGCCAGTAGGGCTGCGGAAGAGAGTGACCTTCCCCCCAGGAAAAGTTTAAAAATGCTCCAAACAGCTCCTTTGAGGTCCACATAAAACTGATATTCTATGGGTTTTTATTGATCAGATTACCATATATTTAATACAAAAAAGCTATTAAATCTTAATTTTCAATACCAATAATCATGCAAAGAGCATAAGGCATATTTTAATAGTCCATAATGTACACTTCGTTGTGGCCGGAGTCTCACTGTGCGGTATATATCAATGTGCTAATAACTGCGATGGCATAAACAGTCTAACCATTCAAAAATACTAAAGTGCTACTGCAAATTCCTAGTACATAGTACAAGAGAGAGACATGTGCCAAAAATAGCCTCAAAAAACAACCTTCTTCTCCAATATCTGTGAAAAACCAGCAAAGGGTCTCGAATCAACCTTCCTTGGTCGCTTCATTATTAAAGTGCTGAAGAATTTAAAAGCTAATGCACCTTAGTCTAGAGTGTTTAATCATCTTCTCATTTACTAAATCCCATTATGTTGCAGGAACACGAACATTTTATACAATCATAGAAGTTCTACCATCCCGAATCCCCATTCCCACATGTTAGGATGCTACTACATGCCGGGCAATATCATTCAGTGGTGCCCATAAAGCAAAATATTTTTTCAAGCTGCCGATCCTCCTGGCATACACTTATTGAAACATCCCTGTCCTTTGTAGTTTCTCAAGTCACATCTTTAATGTCAGAGCCATAGTTGTTTGCCAACCTTGTAATATCAGTGACCTAGCTACTGCTAAAGATGCTGTGATAATTGTCCAGCCACGAAGTTCGTCCAGATACCTCAAAAAGGACCAGTTTTGCTTCTGGCTTTATTGTAGCTGAACACCCTTGCTTAGTGCTTGAAAAATCACCTCCCAAAATTGTGACAGCTTGGGACACAAACAAGATATTCAATCCATCCTATTTTCTGTCTTGGGCACATTTGAAACATTGATCGGGGATGGATGAATACCTGTTATGAATTACCATGGGGTATAGTATGCCACCCACCGTGATAGAAAGCTCATTCTCTTAAAGTTAGCTGCTCTGTGGGATTTATAACCTAATATCGAAATATGTTCCCATTCTCCAGCTGACAGCTGGCATCCTGTCTCCTGTTCTACTTTTTTCAGATGATCTTCAATCAGCGTGAAATCTGTGTATTTCTGAAGGGACCGATACCAATTCCCTATCCCCATCAGTTGAGTTTTATACCATAATTTTATCAATGCCTCTTGAGAGTGATTCATTTCTTGCTTGTGAATTCAATTAGCTCCTCATAACCTTTAAATGGAATGGAGCAATGCCACAGCTTCCAGAAGTCCATCCCGCCCGTTGCTGAATTTCTTCCCAGTTTGCGATCCTGGTACCTAAATAAAAATCACCCAGCATCCGAAACCTCCGAGAGTTCCACAGTCCACATACCTGAGTCGATAACACCAATCCTATTCCCTGACATTCCTGCAGCCTTAACAGATGATGACATGAAGGGACTTGTCTAGCTCTAAAAAAACTCTTCACTATCCAATTAATTTCCCATAGCACCTTATATCTAGTTCTTTTCGGCAATCTTGCCATCTTTAAAAATACTGGATTGTTGCCTATGCTATCCAAACTGATCTTCTGAGTGACATATTTTTAATGTGATACTAAGGTGACCAGAAGTGTTCCCTCCAACCATGAGCTCACCCTGCCCAAATACAACAAAAGACAACTAGTATCACCTATGAAACAGTGCAGTCACAATGAGCAATTCCCATAACCATGTAAAGAAATGCAACATTGACTATACCATAGCATAGAACCCCTTCTTTAAATGCCTAAAACAAATAAATGGATGAGTTGGGAAAGAAGAAATCCCTCAGCTCTGTCTCCGAAGGGGCTGATTATCGTGGGGGATAGAGGCAGCGGCATGGCGAGGAGAATGGCAGCCACAAAAAGACCACGCTTTGTCTCATACACCCTTTAATGGGTGGCACAATTTCGCCCACATAGCACCCCACCCCCTGTGAGCCCACACAACACAACATGGGCACCGGATGTAAGGTACCAGAGCAGATCAAAGGATGGCTGCTGTCCACTGACATGGCATCTGAAGTCCCCTGTCCTGCTGCATCCTCCATCTCGGAAGGTCTCCCCATTCTGGTGGAGAGCCTTGGGAAAGTGTTTTTATTTGCATTTTGTCTAATGAGCAAAGTTTTAAATATTGTTTGAAGTTCTTCTCCTATCTCTTGCTTGCATCGGGGGGGGGAGGGGGTAAAGTATGTGCCCCCAACACTTTTGTCTGAGATCACTCGGTCTAATCTAGCTATAACCAATGTGTGGTCTGATGTTTTGCAACGGGAACAGCTCTTTCAACTTAAAAGCAGTTTATATAAGTGTCCACATGCTGTTAGGCAAAATGTTTGTGTATGATACATTTAAATTCCTCATTGTGTAAGATCCACCTGGTAAATGTAGGGGCTAGGGGCTATGTTTGTGCCATAAGTATATTTGTTCTGTAGGCACAGGATTGCCAAATGAGAGATAGGGACTCAGATATGGTCTCACTATATATATGTATTCGCTCCTCGGGCCTAAACATTTATTAGAACTCTGGGTTGGGAACTCACAGGATGAACACATACCCAGTATTCATACTAGTTTGTGCAGGTTCCTACCAAATGTGTTGTTCCACAATTAAGATGTAACAAACTAGTCTGCAGTCCAAATCTCTAAGAAGACTAGGTTATAACTTGGTATAACATTGATCTGAAATAGCAGGATCCCAGCACTAGAACTGTAGAAGTAGACTCCCATCTTCAATGAATTCCTAACACTGATAAGTTGTACAGTGAGCTAATTAGTACATTTGTATTTTAACCTCTTCAGTGCCCATGACGAGATAGTCTCGTCATGGAGCACGGTTGCGCTGTGCCCATGACGAGACTATCTCGTCATGAACACCGCCCGCTAATGTAACGCCCGGCACAGGGCGGGGAAACGGCGGGGCACTGAAGGGGCTAAAAGTAGATGCTTGTTTATATTTCTGTCCCAGAACCTAAACAATTTTGATAAAGAAAGGCCCATGGACTGTGGGGATGATGGCATTTGTGTTGTTTTGTTAGCAGGTTGAAGTATTCAATAGTCGCCACTTTCATGGTATGTTTTTGGTGCTTTTGTTTTAGTGCATGCCTGTTCAGTCAAAGAAAATTCAGACCGTTGTCGATGTACCTTTGCCCTGCAATACATTTACTTTAAATATTTCTTATCATTTTAGGTGAAAAGCCCTATGAATGCCCAAACTGCAAGAAGCGTTTTTCTCATTCGGGCTCCTACAGTTCACACATCAGCAGCAAGAAATGTATCGGCTTAATCTCCGTAAATGGCAGGATAAGAAACAATATGAAGACAGGTTCCTCTCCAAACTCTCTGTCTTCCTCTCCCACAAATTCAGCAATTACACAGCTGCGACACAAGTTAGAAAATGGAAAACCACTTAATATGTCTGATCAGTCAGGCTTACTAAAAATTAAAACTGAACCACTAGATTTTAATGACTATAAACTTCTAATGGCTGCCGCACATGGGTTTAACGGGCCAAGTCATTTTATGAATGGGGGACTTGGGGCAACTAGTCCATTGGGAGTTCATGCTTCTGCACAAAGTCCAATGCAGCACTTAAATATTGGAATGGAATCACAACTACTTGGGTACCCAACCATAAACAGTAATTTGCGTGAGGTGCAGAAGGTCCTACAAATTGTGGACAATACAGTTTCTAGGCAGAAAATGGACTGCAAGTCTGATGAGATCTCAAAGCTCAAGGGCTATCATATGAAGGAACCAGGATCTCAAGCAGATGAACAAGGAGTTACTTCTCCTGGTATTCCACCAGTTGGTCTTCCGGTTGTAAGTCATAATGGTGCCACCAAAAGTATCATTGACTATACATTGGAGAAGGTCAATGAAGCCAAAGCTTGTCTGCAGAGTTTGACAACAGACTCAAGGAGGCAGCTGAGTAATATGAAGAAGGAAAAGTTACGCACTCTAATGGATCTGGTAAGTGAAGACAAGATGTTAGAGAATCATCATAACATATCCACTCCATTTTCTTGCCAGTTTTGTAAAGAAAGCTTTCCAGGCCCCATTCCCTTGCACCAGCATGAACGCTACCTTTGTAAGATGAACGAAGAGATTAAAGCAGTCCTTCAGCCTCATGAAAACATCCTTCTTAACAAACCGGGAATGTTTGCTGACAAACAGGCCATTCTTTTGTCATCGGTACTTTCTGAGAAAGGAATGACTAGCCCCGTCAACCCATACAAGGACCACATGTCTGTACTTAAAGCGTATTATGCTATGAATATGGAACCCAACTCAGATGAACTACTGAAAATTTCCATTGCTGTTGGTCTTCCTCAGGAATTTGTGAAGGAATGGTTTGAACAAAGAAAAATGTACCAGTATGCAAGTTCCAGGTCGCCATCACTGGAAAGATCCAGTGCTGATATGGGTCTGACTAGCACCAACCATACTCCAACAAAAGACTGTTTGTCAGACAGATCTCCCGTTAAACCTATGGATTCTATAACCTCGCCATCTCTAGCTGAACTCCATCATCGTGTCACGCATTGTGATACACCTCTCAGGCTAACAAAAATGAATCACTTTACCAGTATTAAGCCAGTTGTTGAAAAATTGGACCACTCTAGGAGCAATACTCCATCTCCTTTAAATCTTTCTTCCACATCTTCTAAAAACTCCCACAGTAGTTCTTACACTCCGAACAGTTTTTCTTCTGAGGAGCTTCAGGCTGAGCCTTTGGACTTGACTGTACCAAAACAAATGAAGGAACCCAAAAGTGTTATTGCCACAAAAAGCAAAACAAAACCCAATAACATCCGCATGGACCATAATTGCGTTTCCTCATCATCTGAAACTTCAGATGAGCCACTGAACTTGACATACATCAAGAAAGAGTATTGCCATTCAAATAACCTGGACAAAAGCACTAATCCCCTTTTTGGTATGAACCCTTTTAGTGCCAAATCATTGTACTCACTTCCTCCACAAAGCGCTTTCCCCCCAGGCGCTTTCATGCCCCCAGTCCAGACTGGTATTCCTGGGCTGCGACCGTACCCAGGACTCGATCACATGAACTTCCTACCACATATGGCCTATACCTACCAAACGGGAGCGGCTGCTTTTGCTGAAATGCAGCAAAGGAGGAAATACCAGAGGAAACAAGGATTTCAGGTATGCTAATGCTTGCTTATTCCTTGCGGTTAGAGGTCTCATTTCTGCTCTCTTGGCATCGAAAATGTTCTTTGGTGTCACACAGAAAATGTTTATTCCTTTTTCTCAGAAATTTCAAGCTTGATGTCGCATACTGTAAGCATGCGTTTGTTTTTGTCCCCAAACATTAGCAATGCAAACAGAGTGTTTAAAAATGTATCTTTTTCTAATACATTTGGTGATGTAAGAGGAAAACTGCACAAGAAACTATACATTTCTGAGGTCGTCTTCCAATTATGTGTTTGTCAACAGAGTCTGACTGTCCTATATGACAATCAGGTCGCGCCCAACGGGCTGGTCTGATAGGTTAGTGTGTGGGCTGTTTTCTTGGCTGTTTGGGGACCTGTTTTATAGCCTGCTTGGCCAGCTCTTACTGTTCATGTCCCTGATATTAAAACAAACATTGCTGGCAGCAAACTCAAATTCATGCAGCTTAAATACCTTGCAAAAGTTATTCAGCGGGTCTTTACAAGTTCAAAACTCACACAGTTTGAAAAAATGGGGCTTTCGAAGTCATTAATTGTGGCCACTTTTATTTTGGTGCCTGGGTTTATTTTCTACCTGACCCTGTTTGTCAGTACTAAACTGTTACACACTCTAGGCAGTGCTACAAAACCTGCATTTGTTATCATTGTACTGAACTGGTTCGAACTAACCCTGAACGAGTTGACTAAAGTATTATGGAGGATGTTACACAAAAAATGTATTCTAGGTAGCCGACTTTTATGTTTCATGAATTACGTATTGCAACTGAAAGGAGGACTTACATGGAATAATGAAATGTTCTGACATGGTGATGAGAATTGGCATGAACCCTAATGTGGCGAGTTGTTCACCAGCATCACAAGCATTAAGTAGTGAATACAAGTTCAGCTGTTTCCAATACAGTGCAATGAAATATAATACAGTAAAGCTTTATTTACATAATATGGGTTTGCAAGTGTCGCCTGTGACTGCTGGTTCGTAGGCTTTTGTGTCTCAAATAAATTTGCTACCTGATAAATTTCCATGAAAATTATGCAGCTCTCTTCGAACACAGAGACAGAAAAAAAATCAGTATATATCAGTTGCTCACTTAGGACATTTGGGGCCGAGAATTAGAGAAGTATTTGCAGCTTCTTGGGAGTGGGAGGGTAGGCATCTGCTCAGAGGGGTAATAGGTATGCAGAATATATCCTCTCAATCAAGTTAGTATTCTCTTTTATTGTCTGGGCCCCAGGACCCTTTAAGAAGTTGCCTTTCTATTGCCGCAAAAGTAATTCACCCATCACTGCCTGCTGACACTGGGGGCAGGTGTGGGTATACAGATGCAAATTTGTGGAAGAAAGCTCTTCCTCTCAGTGTCACCAGTGTATGGGGGCAGGGCGACACTGCTCATTCACAAGGCTCGGAAAAAAAGACTTCTTGCTTTACTAAAAACAAACGAAATGTTTACGGTCCTTGGTTAAACCTTGAGAGAATTATCTGAGAGCGCAGACATGTTAAACAACTGGGCAGCAGCATCTGCAGGTGTAGGTAAAGGCAACGTGTCCAAAAAGAGAAGTCAGAGAGGGGGCCTAGTCAGAAATAGCCACACTAACTATCCATTGAATGTTGATGCATTTGTTGTATTAAACATGGCCTCTGCCCGAGTGTAGCCATTTTTTTGCTTGTGTGGTGTCGCGTTTAAGTGGTCTTTAGATGAAATGTCCCATGGTGTTTTGTAGTCTGTAGACACGCACGCACACGCATCCACACGCACATATTTAGTATATGCATAGACTTTATATGGATTAAAAGCTGGGGTGTTATTTCAAGGCTCCTTGTTTTAAGCACAACTGGGAAAAATGCTGTGACTAGGGAGGGAAAGCATACCAAGCACTGGAGCTTAAATCTGGCCGAAAGCAGTGATGTTCCTATTACATGTCCTCTGTCTCTCCAGCATTACACAACGGATTTTAAACTGTGTTTCCTTTTTTTGTACCCTAATACAGAAATCATGGCCTCCAAAAAGGAGCCATTTAGCATTTACATAATTTTAAATTAGAATGTTTTTATGGTGCTGGTCAATTTGAGGATGTTAAACAAAAATGAAATAGTGTGGGGCATCTCTGTTTAGAAGTTGTGAATGTTAGGGTGTCGTTTCTAAACATGGGGTGATCAAATGTTTTCACTCATGGTGGTTACCATTTGAAGCACTCTATCCTTGCAAGACTGCTGTGAAGCAGTTCATGACACCTTTGCTTTGATAGCGCCATGAAATAATCTACAAGTTTTCAAATCTCTAAAGCCTTGTAATCTTTTGGCATCTGTGGCAATGTAGTCTTTGTCCTTCGTTTGCAAGCAACAGTGTGTGTTGCAGGTAGCAATGCTTTGCCAAATATAAAGTTTACAAAGGTTCAAGGTGATCACATTTCAACAGTCTTTATTTTCCATGTTTATCTAGTTAATTATTATTTGAAGCAAAAATGTGCATAGTGATTTGTCGTACCAAATATCGCCCCATTCAGTCATCAGAAAATCATTATTATGACTGATCTAATCATAATGATCTGGGGTCCAAGGGGTTGCTGCTGAGATCTGGATGTAGCCTGCACGTCAGAGGCAGAGCTGACTCAGTTCATCCTTAAAGTGTTCTTTATAACAAATCTGAGGGCTGGACTACCATTACACAGTCACAGCCTGTGCAGGTAGGAGCGTTGGGCTGGTGGGGATAGGGGGAGGGATTCGGACAGACGACAACCAGGGGAAATTAATTATTTATTTAATTTTCCCCCTCGTGATCGTCTGTCGAATTCCCTCCCCCCTCCCCCAACCTGGCCCCACTGCACTTACCTGCACGGGCCGCGGTTGCCATTACACCTGTTGTCTGTCTACAACAGACCTGGCTACAGAACTGTCCAGGAAAAAGTTTGACATATAAAAATGTGAATATTTATTAAGTATCAAATTATAAATCGAACATAGTTTCTGAGCTCTTAAATAGATGCAAGTTAAGGATGTGCCCAGCATTACTAATCTTTCCTTTCCCCTCGAATGCCCTGTTCTACTTGGCACTTCAACATGCTGCAAATTGGCACCACCAAAGGTTTACTTGCCCCCAACAAGGAGTTCAATGTATTATCATTCAGATGGACCGTGTAAAAATATATATGACTATCATGTGGAACCATAGCATATGCTTCATTGTCAAAGCCTGCAGAAATCCATGCAAGAAAAAAAACTGGTGGGTCTCGCAAACACTGCGTTGCCCACTCTGAAGAGCATCTTGAGGAGCGAAACGCACAAGCTGCACTGTTTTGAAAACGGCTACTGAGTCTCCCTGTCACTGTGCCTGCTGCCTAACTAATGTTTTGGAGCAAGTCTCATCAAAAGAATATATGGTTTAATTTTATTGAATTATAAAGTCCTTTTAAGTCTCTAGGGTGTTAAAAGGGGCTAGCTAGCGGTTTTACTCATTACTTGGTTATCGAACATCATTCATTGCCAAAGATGCTTTCACTATCAGGCACTTGAGTTGTACCACAACCTTCTGTGCTCACTGCACGTCTAGCATGCCTTTTTATTTTATCTTTCTATAGCTCATTATAGGTACCTTATGTGTAAGGCTTTTTTTCACTCTGAACCCCAGCAGTGGCAATTTTACTCATGTAGTGCCTGTTGACAGAATCCAAGTACTCATCTAGAAAAACCTTCAACATTACATTTTTTGCTTCTGCCAAGTTCCAGGCAAAGGTAGAAAACATTGTTGCACTCTTATATCCTTCTTAATCTACAGGTAGATTAGGAATTGATGTAAAAAATCTAACCTAAAAAATCGGATTTTTCCTTTGCCGTTACTCCATTTAGACAAAATATGAATATGGTGTCATTTGGCAGACCTGTACTTTTATAAACTATGTAATAGTAGTAGAAGTTGCATAAGTCAGCCCTTGCAAGTTAATTTAAAAGGAAAACCCTGATGACATAGTACACCTGTCGCTTAGAGAGCACGCTTTCTGGTAGTGTATTAAAAAAATGTACACTGTTCGATGTCACATGGACAAGAACTGCATTTTTCACAAATGCCAACACAGCCTTTTATCGTTGCCACATATGAACCTCCCTATGCTATCTCTGACTTTCTCAACGTCTTTCTATCATGCTATATCTTTAATTTTCATGGGAATATTTTCTTACAGTTGGTATATTTGTAGAATGATCGAGATTTTGGGTGCAATCCCCACTCCATCGAATCTACTAATGCGCATGACTCACAAGGCCATGGATTGAGAGGGTATGCATAGGGACAGATTAAACGACACCTGGATCCACGCGACACCAGTCCCCTATTGAAAATCCATTGGTGCCTTCATTGTACACAATAGTAATCTAAGTAGAACCGCATTACCATTGTTGCTGTATTGTTAGTGCTGTAGTATCACTTATACACTTATGTAGTATTCTATTGTACTTAATATCTGCCTCCTATTGTAAATGTATTTAAGTCCACTTAATCTTCTACAATATTAATTAGCCTGAAAGTAGCCGAAGAAAACTAATATGTTTGGTAGAAGTACATGGAAATGTATTCCTTCATGCAAGTTTGAACTCCCCTTAAATCAAGACAAAATAAATATCAAGAAATTTAATAATTTACTGATCCACATTCATTATTGCTTGTTGCTCTAGGCTGTTTTAACATAGATAGAACATTGATAAAATGTGTTATTAATATTTCCCATTCCAAATTACAAAATTAAATATAAAACTATTCCTTAAGGGCTGTCTTCAGTAGACATGCACTTAAACGGATTGCATAATAAGGCCATTTTGCACCTAAATATAAAATTCAATTAAAATAGATTTCCTCAGATTTAAAATTATTTAGATTTGTAAAGTGGATGAATACCTTCCTTCTGGTTTTATTTATGTAGTCCATTGCATTGAAACACAAAATGCTTTTAACTTTATATAACGCATGCCACCCTATATTGTGTATTGCCTCCAGGCCTAAAACCATGCTTACTTATAGTAAATCGTACTTATCATATTTCAGTCTTTGCATGCGTAGCTGTAAAAGCATACATTATTTGGCTGATTCATAGATGCAGGAATTCACTTTTGTAAGTAGTTTCATGATTTGCTTACGCCTATGCATGGTCATCATTTAAAAGTGGTGATTCACAAAAAATCATGCTCTATCAGTGCCTAAATTACACGGTATATTGTGCTTTTCTAAGTGCATTGACATACATCACAGACATCCCAGACTTATGCCAGTTATCCAATCCTCATTTTGTCACACTGCATCAAGTGTCCTCAATGAAAAGGATTACCAAATCTGTATTATTCTTCATTTTCATTTCATGAACTTTTTTCCCCAAAAACGTTTTTACTCCAAATCTCTCTTTTCTAAAAGCAGCTTTTGAAAATTTGTTAATGTTTTGACTTCTATTTTTATGAATGTTTTTTCCAATAATTTTTTTTACTTCAAATCTCTTTTTTCTAAAAGCATCTGTTCCACTCATTCGCTGTTGTTTACGCAAGGTGTTTTCAGATGTAAGATATATATTCAAATAATTATAAGAAAATAATTGAAACAATGTTTGTGACTTGCCATAATGTTACGACTGTATGGCTGATCACTTTATTCAAACTACATATTATTGACTGGTTACACAAAATGCACTTTCAAAGTGACACTATTGTAACCTTTTTTCAGAACTATATGTGCGTAGTGCATGCTTTAGCCGCACACCATCTGCACATATTGCCTAACCTTTCAAATTTATACCCAGACAAGTGTTGTGAATTGAACTTCAAAAGAATAGTGATTCATTGTCATGGCATTGGTGCTCTTCAAAAACCATCAAACTATATATTCCCTTAATCATTTTCAAGTTGCACCAATTCATCCAAAGGATGCTACAGTGCACCAATTATAAACATCATAAACATGCAAATAGTACATGTTAGAGTTAAGAAACAGAAGCGTAGTACATTGCTGGAAAAACAACATTCAACCAACTTGCAACCCAGTTCCCAAATATTAGTCATGGTTAAAATAAAATGGGGAAAAAAGGTCTCAATGGTGAAGTTAGGCGAATTGGTTAACTAAAGAACATTAAAAGATAAAGGAGCCTCTTGAATATCCAGACTGCTGGTGTGGCGGAAGAAGCCGCTCTACCTGTCTGTGGTGGATTGTCAGTCTGATATTTCTGCTAAATTTGTGGTATTTCCACCTGTGGCAGCTCACATTTCCATGGTGGGAACTGTCATGGATAAAAGCTCCATGTCAGCTTTTCTTCGGCTTTCATGGCACTCAGCTGCTCTCTCCAGTGACATTCCTCAACCACCATGATCCTGTCCCTCAGCATCACCCTAGTGTGTCTCTGGCTGCAATGACTATGTCCACCTCTGTGTCTCTGGACTACATATGTTGGCCCCTCCTCTTGATGCTGGTCCCATGTGCTCTTTCTCCCGTTACTCTGCTCCTGTTGCCTCTGAAATCCCATCCTACCTGGAATTCCACAACCTTTAGCTGCTATCCCTGGAAAATGTGGGATCTAGAAACCTAGGCACATTTCAAAGTGAAAAGTGGAACTTTTCTACCCGCACCTTAGGGATACTTTGGTGCATCTTTCATAGAGGAAGCGGCCCAAAAGCAAATGTAAATTATGCATTCATCCTGCAATCACCTTCACCGGACCTTCACCCTCAAACATAGCATTCAACTGTATTTTTAATTTGGTGGTGGAAGGTAGGAAGGCAGTTGGTAATTCCTCTGCTTTGCATAATTCCTTGTACTGCCATTGCCCCCAATGAACAACTGGCTCAAGACAGAGTGGTACAATAACAGAAAACAAAGCAGAACGTCTAAAAGGCCAGTTTTTAATGTGCATCTGATAAGACTATATCAGAAAAATACAAGCATATTTATAGACTGCTTCTGAAGATTGTAAAAGGTAGTAGGAGATAGGGCAATCAAAGTTCAATAAACATATTGAAAATAAAAATATAAATATTACCCTATGTTTCTAGCTCCATTTTACAATATTTTATACTTAATTCTGCCTTTACCCTGTCATGTTATTATAAATTAGGGAAATACGTTTTTAAGGTTCGGGCTCCATATTTCTGAACGTTAGCTACACACATATTCTCATGAAAAACCTTCAAATAGTTATTTGCAGCAGTCAACAAGAAACTGATTTAACGCTATTATTGTAAACATTTTCAGCTTTTCTAACTACTTAGCAACAAATAAAGTTGTTGTATGATTTCTATAGAGCAGAAACCCAGTAATAACAACTTTTTTTAAATTGTAGGGAGATTTGCTTGATGGAACACCGGACTACATGTCAGGGCTGGATGACTTAACAGACTCTGACTCCTGTCTGTCCCGAAAGAAGATCAAGAAGACAGAAAGTGGCATGTATGCATGTGACTTGTGTGATAAGACATTCCAGAAAAGCAGTTCTCTTCTGCGGCACAAATATGAACACACAGGTAGGAGTGGTTCTTTCTCACGCCATTTTGTCAGTCATATGTTTCTCAAACGGAAAGTGTCTACTTCATGTGTTTAGCCAGATGGTTTAATATATATCATTGTAATGCATGTAGCCCCAAGATGCATCAAGGCACATCAAAAACTCCCTCCTCTTTAAGTACGGTTCTCAGACTCTATAAGGTTTGGACCAGTGGTGTAACAATAGGGGGCCCAGAGCTCCAGGGGGCCCCCACCGCACTGTGCACGGACAGCGGCTGAGAACTCCTGACTGGGTCTGGAGCGTAGGGACCGCCCTTTATGTACTGTGCATGGGGGGGCCTCAAGTTTCGTTATGCCACTGGTTTGAACATGGCTGGAAGAAATCTGAAATCAAACTGTGATTCAGAATACAAAAAAGACAGAAACAAATGATATATTTAATGATTGTAACATTGTTACTTTTCGTGACAACAAGTTGTGTAGAATTGACGGGTTGATAAAAAAATTATCTATGTCAACGTAAGAACTGCCTTAGTATTTAACATAGCCAGCTAATAAACCTTAGTATTCAGTTACAACTTCGCGATCAAAACAACTTAAATCAAGTGCCAAGTCACTTGTTAATGTGGACAAGTACTACTTACTCTTTCCTTATTGAACTACAGAAGCTCTAGCAGGAGTTTATGATAGATTGAAAACATTTCTGCTGCAACTCAGGGCCAAGAGCAGTAGCCGATGGACAGACTACTGGGAAGGTGCTCACCGAGATTCTCTATAAACCAGAAACACCATCTTCTGAGTTGAGGGAGTTCTGGTGCTGGAGATTCACAGTTGAGCAGCTGCTGAGTGGTTGCTGTACACCCACTGCCGCTCAGGGGGTAAAGATAGTCCTGAGTAGCAGTGTGTAAGTTGCTTTCGCTCAGGAACCAATGCTGTACCCTCACTGCATGAATATGGCCACAGAAATAAAGATTCCATACAGCTGGGTGTCCTGACCTTCATGGTAGGACATCCAGCTGTAGGAAACCATCACTTGCATGAACCAGGCAACATAAACCTTACCTTTGGTGAAATCACATTATTATGAAGCCTGATGTACCTTTGTTAGTAGGAAAACAAATGGTGTAAAATTGTTGAGAATGGAATATATTTCCCTTTGTCCCTCTTGTAGCCAATTATTAAAGATTTATGTTATGGAAATTTAGGTATGGTTCCATTTTATCACCAACGTGGCCTCGGAATACAAGCCAACTAGGAAGGGGAAATGGCCACTACAACGCAGCCATTTCCACGCATAACTATAACCACGCATGCATTACACTGCATGCGTGGTTACAACGAAAAGCCTTTACCACGCATACTTTTACTACGAAATTCGTAGTAAAGGCATGTGTGCTAAAGTTAAAAGAAAAAAAAGGGGGGTCTCCCCCCCAAAAAAACATGGGATTAAAAAAGAGGGCTGGGGGGGCACCCCCAAAAATAAAATATAAAAATAAACGTACCTGATTCCGTCAATTAAAGCGAGATATGGAGGCAATCCACGTCGTTAGAAGAAACGGAAGTACACTTCCGCTTCCTCTTAACGAGGTGGAACGTCACCAAGGAAGATCGAGGAGAGGAGAGGTAAGGGGGAATTAAGGGGTGGTGTCCCGCAAGGGAAACATTTAAAGAGTAGATTATAAGTGCAATATCCTTTAACAAGAAAATGCCAATGACATGCATAATTTAACAACGAAAATCGTTGTAAAAGTATGCGTGTCAAAGGCATTTTCGTGGTAAAGGATATTCGTGGTGATGGCATTCGCGTTATAGCGCATGCGTGGTAAAGGCATGCGTTAGAACGGAATGCGTTGTAAAGTCATACATTCACTAGAAAGCTACAGAGCTCAAAGATTATAGCGTGAATTATTGGGCGAACATTAGATGTAGAGGAATATTTAGCATTACCAGTGGTAGTTTGTCTACTGTGTTTGGACACTTTTGAGGCATTCTTTCACAGAAAACTTTAAACAATTAAAAATAAACTAGCCTGTTCAGGATAATTAACGGATACCGAATGTAGACTGGAAGGAACACATAAATGAGACAGGACTGGACATATGTGGATAGTCACTGGTGAAAATTAAATCCACAATTGTGGTGTCGCTGGTCAAGAGAAAGTCGGAAAACTTCGAAGAGGTAGGGTTACACCAATTTTCTCCAAGAAAGTTCTGGGCAGTTTTGAAGGTAAATGGATAGTTATTTATAATTTAAATAGGGCTAGGCTTTGAAAATGCCTTAATAACAAGCCATGTTTCAAGTACTGTTTTAGTAAGCAGGCTTCTTGCCTCTACACCTCTTGTGATGTCACGTAATTAAGGCTAGCTCACTTAGCAGTCCTGGAGGCATGATAAACATTCTGTCCTTTTTCTTATACTTCCCGTAGACATTTGCTCAAGATATGTAAAAGAAAAGGGAAATGTGTCTTATGTTTATCATTGTATGCTCTCTCCTTCCTATATACATCATTTGTCAGTCCCCCGAAAACACTTAAAGCATCACAGCCAATATCTATGCAATTTGCTTGCATCCTTTTTATCAGTACAATCTTAATGAAGAATGTTTAATTTTGAAATCTGACTCTATATAATTGTGCGTTGACTTGGTTTCCTGTTTGTTTCTCTTTATGGGAATTTCTTCCAATCCCACATCCAGATTCGAGAACCAAAAGTAATACGATGAATAATATACA